>NC_056735.1:1226400202-1226417702 GCF_019279795.1 Protopterus annectens
TATTACCTTGTATTCTTATCTCCTGTGTGTTTTTTTGTCATATGGAGCTTTTCTCCCCGGGCCTCCACTGAAAATGGACATGTATCCAGTTGGACTAGCCCGGTCAACAAATGTAAAATAAATAAAATAAAAAATAAATAATTGAAGATAATAATAGGTTGCTTAAAATGAAGCAAAACTACAAGGCAACTCGAGAAGTTACTAACAGCCTTACAATTTATGAACATTTATTTATTTTACATTTGTTGACCGGGATAGTCAACTAACCATAAAACATCTTCAAATAATCCAAAATCTATTCAGGGCCTTCCTGTTTTACAATACCTGAAAGCACATAATTCCTCTGAGAAGCTTTCTAAGATCAGCAGCACTTTCACCTTCACTAAACTCATGTAACAGCAGACAGTTCCTCTAACGTTTTATTCTGATCTAAGATCAGCAGCACTTTCACCTTCACTACACTCATGTAACAGCAGACAGTTCCTCTAATGTTCTATTCTGATCTAAGATCAGCAGCACTTTCACCTTCACTAAACTCATGTAACAGCAGACAGTTCCTCCAACGTTCTATTCTGATCTAAGATCAGCACCACTTTCACCTTCACTACACTCATGTAACAGCAGACAGTTCCTTTAACGTTCTGTTCTGATCTAAGATCAGCAGCACTTTCACCTTCACTAAACTCATGTAACAGCAGACAGTTCCTCTAACGTTCTATTCTGATCTAAGATCAGCAGCACTTTCACCTTCACTACACTCATGTAACAGCAGACAGTTCCTCTAACGTTCTATTCTGATCTAAGATCAGCAGCACTTTCACCTTCACTACACTCATGTAACAGCAGACAGTTCCTCTAACGTTCTATTCTGATCTAAGATCAGCAGCACTTTCACCTTCACTAAACTCATGTAACAGCAAACAGTTCCTCTAACGTTCTATTCTGATCTAAGATCAGCACCACTTTCACCTTCACTAAACTCATGTAACAGCAGACAGTTCCTCTAATGTTCTATTCTGATCTAAGATCAGCAGCACTTTCACCTTCACTAAACTCATGTAACAGCAGACAGTTCCTCTAACGTTCTATTCTGATCTAAGATCAGCAGCACTTTCACCTTCACTACACTCATGTAACAGCAGACAGTTCCTCTAACGTTCTATTCTGATCTAAGATCAGCAGCACTTTCACCTTCACTACACTCATGTAACAGCAGACAGTTCCTCTAACGTTCTATTCTGATCTAAGATCAGCAGCACTTTCAACTTCACTAAACTCATGTAACAGCAGACAGTTCCTCTAACGTTCTATTCTGATCTAAGATCAGCACCACTTTCACCTTCACTAAACTCATGTAACAGCAGACAGTTCCTCTAACATTCTATTCTGATCTAAGATCAGCAGCACTTTCACCTTCACTAAACTCATGTAACAGCAGACAGTTCCTCTAACGTTCTATTCTGATCTAAGATCAGCAGCACTTTCACCTTCACTACACTCATGTAACAGCAGACAGTTCCTCTAACATTCTATTCTGATCTAAGATCAGCAGCACTTTCACCTTCACTACACTCATGTAACAGCAGACAGTTCCTCTAACGTTCTATTCTGATCTAAGATCAGCAGCACTTTCACCTTCACTACACTCATGTAACAGCAGACAGTTCCTCTAACGTTCTATTCTGATCTAAGATCAGCAGCACTTTCACCTTCACTACACTCATGTAACAGCAGACAGTTCCTCTAACGTTCTATTCTGATTCCAAACTATAGCATCATTCAGGTAGGCTGTGGCATTCTCTTTATCCCTTCTTTAACTGGGAAGGAACAGACACGTCTCTGTCTCAGCCCTCCACTGATATCACAGTATAGAACTACCTCTCCATCTGTCTACTTTTTGTTGTGGCATATATATAAATAAACTGATAGCCAGGAAGAAAGAGAGAGACAGATAAGGAAACTATTACCTACAAACACACAGATATGTACTCATATACAGTGCAGCAATAATAACTAACCAAGTGGGGTCATTGTGGAAATGTGCAAGACTTTGCAGCCAGCACAATTTAGCATTTTTTTTCTTTTTCCCTTTCCTTCTTGGGGAGGAGAGGGGTTTGGGGTGGCATGATGGCTAAAGTCTATACCTCTCAGACATAAGGTACAGGGTTTGATTCTCACCTTTAAAAAGAAAATTGTCTAGGCTTAATATGGCCCACAAGGGCAGCTACCCAAGCACTAACCTATGAGCTGTGTGTGTGTGTGTGTGTGTGTGTGTGTGTGTGTGTGTGTGTGTGTGTGTGTGTGTGTGTGTGTGTGTGTGTTTAAATCATGAGGCACAACCACAGGGCAAAGCATTAAATGATGGAGTAAGGAAGACATTACTACATCACATTGTACTCCTGGTTAGATGAGGATCTGTGTAGCATCTGCCTGTAGTTCAGTAAGTGAAAGATTACTCAGTAATGCTGCAATACACTGACTGCTGGACACAGAGAGCAATCAATTGGAGGTCTGTGCCTATAGTAAGTCACCCTATGTGAATTCTGTTTTGGTTGCAGCAATCACATAAAACACTTACATTCAGAGATGTTCATTATTTGTATCTGCTTTTAGGTAAGTATTTATTCTATATATGCTGTACCCTGTCAGCAGGTCTGCATGGTCTGTGGTGTCATGATTCCCTGCTTACTAAATACTATGCATGCACCTTTGCTGTCTTTTCCACACAGTTTCTTGAAGTCACTGACTTCATTATCAGAGGAATGAGACATAGAGATATCACATGAATTTCTCTATATAGTTTTATTTCATGTATTTCAGTTTGTCATCTAGGATAGTGTACTTACACTAGTAGACACATTTCAGCAACTGCCTGGGCAATAAGCATAACAATTTGTAAGAGTAACAGGTGTATAAGGCAGGCAGCAATCCGTAAACTGTTACACTCAATCAGAAGAGAAACAGTGCAGAAGATAAATAACTATGCATTGTAGGCAAGTCTCAAACAAAACCTGTTACTATAATATATAAAGAAATACAATATTGATAAGTTTGCATAATTTCCATTGAGTATTAAAATGGCAAGTAGGGTACCAGCAAGATGGTGGTTGTTAATTGCAGTGACTTAGGGAATAGTTGATTGTAAGAAGTAGGAGCTCTTACTGTGCTGTCTTCTAACAGTTTAGTCAGTTTTAATCTAAATTCACTGGGTGTTTAACACTTCATGATAGTACTGGGGAAGGCATCCCAGTGTTTACAACCATGAATAGAAATGGAATGTTCTGTAGAATTTAAGTTATGATTGGGAATTTGTATTACTGGGGTATATTGACGGAGGAACATAAATGGTACTGTGATGTTTTTACAAACATACTGCCATTTAGTATTGGTAGAGTATCAGAATTCAGTACACTGTGGATGAGTGTTAATAGAGGTCAGCAAATCCTATTGTAACAAAATTAAAGGGAGAGATTATTTCCCATTTATCAAATGAGTCTGTTTTCAGCTTAAATATACATTTGTTATTAAATGCCTCATTCAAACATTGCAAAGTATTGTTTCACAACATGTCTTGCTAGCACAGTTTTTAATGTTTAATAATGTTTCCAAATCCACTTGCTGTGGATCTCTCTCAACATAATATTGCAGAAATACAGTAAAATCTCAGTTAACTGGAACTCAAGCAACTGGCAAAAAAAAAAAAAAAAAACTGAAAAACTACAGTACAATTTTCATGTGTAGCACTTTCTGCCCCCCCTCAGAAATATACCTAATGTTTTTAGAGTTTTACAGTTTTAAAAGGGAAGACAAGAATAAATTCCCTCTCTCCCCAACCTGAGAACAAGTCAAATCAAACAAATAGTGTAGGGTACAGCATTAGTCAGGCCTATTTTTAATAATAACTCTCAAGCAACCAGAAACTACAGTCATGCGGCCTCTACCAGTCCCCATGGGTGCTGGTTAATTGAAAATTTAATGTAAATGTTTCTGAACTTGTCACATGACAAAGAATGTCAACAGACCACATTTTATTTTGTCTTAATTACATTAAAATATGCTCATAAATTCATTGTGACAGCTTGCAAGATTTTCAGCCTGTGTTGAATGCCTTGCATTTTTACCCTGTGCCACATAAGCCACAAGTCATGCCTTTTATTAATGCCATAAGTTTTATCACTGCTTTTAATTTATATATTAGGACTCTCATATATGAAATAGCAGCATTTACAACAGTCACATTTGTATGCCGAAACAGCATTCCAAAGCCATTGGTTACGAGTACCCTAAGAATGTTTTCCTGTGCTGGACTATACTAGTATTAGCAATAAGATGAAACTGAAACCAGGAAGTGCCTCTCTCCTGGATCTTTACAAAATATATTTAATAACTTCTTCTTTGTACTCTACTTAAAAAATGTATTGGGAGAGAGCTGGAGAGCTGTCAGTTTTGAGGTTTCCAAAAAAGGATATGAATTTCTTCACAAATTCAAATTCATCATGGGTAAAAGGAGTGAGTGGATTAGTTACATTTAATCATCCATTTCGGGTTTTAACTTCTTTCCAGAAATATTTGGAATTAGTAAAGGTTGATGCTTTGGTGTTTGGACAGATATAATGCTTTATGCCATCAAACTGATTTAGTAGCCTTGTTAGGGAGTACATTGCAGGCCTGATGGTTATCTGACAAATTAGTACATTTCCACTTTGTGCAGGCTGAGTCTTAAAATAATAAAGTTCATCATTCATCCAAAGCAAATGTGTGGATTTATAGAATTTATTGGGTAAGGGTAATAGTTGTTTGCAAACCGAGAGCAGAACAGAAGGTATAATGGATGCCACTGTGTCTATATACCTGGGAATAATAAAAAGTAAATGAGTTGTAGGAACTAACCAGGTTATGAAATTAACACCCCCTTTCAGATGAGCAGCTGCATATGTGGTGCAGTGTGAGTGCAGGCTATGGTTTCTTGTGCTACAATTAGAATGAAACTCAGTTGATTAGTAATGTTAGGAGGACAGAAATGAATAGTTGTACTTTTATCATTTTGATTAGCTATTGGGAGGTCAGGCAATTACTGGTCCCCAGTGATGGAGCAAGGTGTAATAGGTTATGTAATTAAGTGAGAAAGCTTTAGGTCACCTAATAAACTCTTAGTCATGCACCTTAGGATTGATAACGGAATGCTGTGGTCTTATAATTATCCTGATGTCATTTGTAACAGTACATCTTATGAAGCACTTATGAATTAATTTTTAATCTGCACAAGTGACTGGAAGTGGTTGGTAAATAATTACAATAATTAATTTTTTCTTGTTGGGCAGATGCTTCTCTACTATAAGCCAGTTTATGGTTAAATGCATCTGCTGCCAATGAGGTAGTAATGACATTGTAGTCAAAGTAGGGTTCAGACCTCTCAACCAATCAGGGACAAATTTCAACAGAATCAGGGACAAGTCAAGAAAAAATCAGGGATAATCTGGGACATTTTTTAAAATATTAGTGCTATTAACTTGAAACATTGACAGAA
The DNA here is from genome assembly GCF_019279795.1 of Protopterus annectens. NCBI lineage: Eukaryota > Metazoa > Chordata > Ceratodontiformes > Protopteridae > Protopterus > Protopterus annectens. The sequence goes on from NC_056735.1 coordinate 1,226,405,730, forward strand.
TCAGAGCGTATGAATTAATGCACATTTTCTGAAGTAAAAGAAGTCTATAACTCTTAATTATTGTCTTTATTCACTAAATGTAATTCACCACCTTTCCTCCAAAAGTCACTAGTTTTAGAAGGGATTAAGAGGGACAGAGCTAAAATTTGAGTCAAAATCAGGGATGTCCCTGAAAATCAGGGACAGTTGAGAGGTATGGTAGGGTTTATCAAGAAGCAAATATCCTCCACCTCTTCTGGGCTGCAGATGATCAACAGGAATGGTGTTAAGGTTAGGAAGGAGTGATTGCATACTAAAGGCAGCAGACTATAGCCACATTTCTTGGAGGTCTAGCACATGAAGAGTGTCCAGTAACATCCAAATGCAAGTATGTTCTGCCTTGTTGCAGAGTTTTCCATAGCTGAAAAAAATCAAAATGGATTTAGGAGTCACACGCAGATAACGATGGGAAAGGATGATCTACCTGAGTAGCAAGGAATAATTCAGGAATAGTTTGTATGCTGCTATAAAATAGAAAAAATACAAGAATTACCTAGATAAGCTAGAGTTTTCACTTTGTAAGAAATACCTTAATCATCCTTTATTAGAATGAAAGAATAGTTGTGAGGTTTATAGTAAAGTATATTGCCTGAGTAAAGTGCAGAAGTGAGTTGAAACTGTGGTTGCTGCTAAAGGAAAAGATAGTATGGAAAAATAATGCATACAGTAAGTAGTACTATTGTTTTATGATGAGAGTAACGGGATCTCCAAATGCATGATGGTCATACAGATGGTGCTACTGGGAAAACGAGAGAAGGTTAAACTCAGTAGTATATGCTATAAAAGGATAGTGTGCATAAACATAGTCAGCATAAACTTGGCCAGGCTTTAGAATCGATGTAGAAGGATAAATATATGCTATAATATATCAATTAAGAATGCTAAAAAAGAATTAGCCAAACACCCCAACAGTTGCTCAGCTGTTAAAAAAGTTTGTTTTGGGTTTTGGAAAACGTACCTTAAATCAACATTGAGGCTGTACTAGAAACTAAGCTTGAGTATAAGGAGTTGACATGGCAACTTAGATTGAATGTTTCTTCTGTCTCAGGCATAAATGATCATACTTTTATTCAGTCAATACTCAAATTAAGGGCAGCTAAACTTTTGTAATTTATTATACATTTTTAAATTTATATTTTTAAGTGTTGATTGTTTGTAAAGGTATAGTTTTAATGACTTCTTGAATTAGCATTGTATTTGGTAGTTTGGCTACATGTATTCAAGTTTTACAGAGCGGTCCTTTAAGGTGACATAGCAGGACATTATGGGAGGGCTATAAACAATTGTGATTTCACTCTTGTATTGTTCTGATTTAGTCCTATTTTTAACATTTATGGATGAAATCACAGACCATTTTACTGAATATTTTTTAAAAGTCTTTTATTTATGTTACTAGAATTCAGAGTGGTTCCTGATATTTTGCAATGCAGTACCTCATGATAAATACTTTTTTTTGTTTGTTATCTGTTTTTCTGGTATGTTTACCACCCTTTGGTTCTTAATAATAATAGTAAAATGATAATGTTAGAAGTTCTAGCTGGGGATACATTTAAAAGAATATTACCTAGTATTATGAGAAAGTGGATGCTGCAAAGTGATCACAAACATTTTAGTAAAACAATTGGAATTGTATAAAACTGAATTGTTATTTTATAGACATTCTTCTCAACTGTCTAGAATTTGTCAGAAAGTCATAGATTTTGTTTTAAAACAACAGGGTGACACAAAATTCTACTTTCAATTCATGACTTTACAGTTATGTCTCCTAACTCTTGTCAGCATCATTGACATCTGACATGCTTACATCACTAGAGTCACAACAGTGAGCACAACTGTTTGCATGGTGGCAAGCCAAAAGATGAGCTTTCTTCTAGCTAAATCTAGGGAATATTGTGAGTTCAGTTGTCATCTGACATTGTATAGGTCCCCATCTGTGGCTAAGCAGGAAAGATAAACTAATTATCATTATTATTATTATTATTATAAGTAATAATAGTAGTATATTTATAAAGAATAAAATTAACAAAGTGCATCTCATTTAGTACAGTTGAAAGGAGTGCATATAGCAAATTATTTAATATTCCTACAGACAGAAAGCATTTCAATTCCTTCCCTATTTATTGGCACATAATTAAGCTTACATTGGACACATTACCACAAAGACAGCTAATTACTCAGGCTTCTTGACTCAGTTCAGATTCAGAGCAGTCTGCACTGTTTCTCTATTTGTTTGCCATGAAGCAAAGCCATGATATTTGAACTACAAAACAAAAGCATTCCAAAAACAAATGCTTTTGGGAAAAAAATCCTTCACATACTGCTGCTATTATAATATATTTTCTAGTTAATAATGTTATTTGGTGTTCCTGTTGTTATTTTTTATACATTTTTTTCATATTTTTAATAGTGTTACAGACAGTTTTACCTTTCTTCTGTATGTTTATTGGTGTATGCATTTATTTATAATGGCTCCTTTCTTACATTTTTACATTTGGTGGTTGCAGCCGCATCTGTAAAGTTTGTTTCTAAATACAGACAGAGTGGAATGAATAGCAATAAACATTTGGGAATTTTAAATATCACATTTTGACATTTTGGAAGCAGATACTTGATATGTCACCATGACAAAGTCACTTGAAAAGCCATGTGCCTCTCAATTATCTCTCACATTGCCGACTGCACCTGATTCTTGGGATAAAAGGTTATGTGTTGTTTTTTAATTTGAGTTGCTTGTGTTAAGTGAAGACATTGCTTTATTGTGACAGATGGGTAATGGTCATCTGTCCACAGACCTGCAGTGCCACCATTCTGCAGCAAAGGTGTAGTCTGGGCTGTTGGAAAATATATACATTTAAATATGAACAAGAAATGGTCCTAAAACAAACTGAAACATAATTTTATTTTATACTGGTTGCAACTAGCCTGAAGGGGGTAGTCCTGCATGTCAGGAAATATAGTTTATGTAATTGCTTCAGGTTTCAGTAAACCTTGATTCATATCAGTTCCACTGAACAGGACTGGAGTGAAACAAGGAGCCAGAATGAAGTGGTGAGCAAGTCTGCACATACCAAGGCAGTGCGCTTTGTGCACATTAACTATTACTACCTACACTGAGATTGCAGTGTTTAGATAGTTCAGTGGTTCTTGAATAACTTTTCTTATCTGGGGGGAAATGGTTACATTTAAAGGTGTATAAACCATTTGGGTTTTGTGTGTGTTTCTGTATATGCGTATGCATGTATGTGCAGAAATGCAGGTAGGTATGTTTTTTCTTTCTGAAGGGCTCTTGGACATTGTTTTATCCCTTGACTTTGGTGATTTACTTTGGCTATAGTTTTTAGAAGTGTATTTCGGAGTGATATCCAAGAGTTCTACTGGAAGTGAGAGGGGCTATAATATTTGCTATGCAAATTGTATGCTAATCAGGTGTCCACATTTTGGCCTAATTTATCTATTTTTCATGACCTTCTTGTCCTGATTATTGATGTCTATGAGTTGAAATATATGTTTCTAGATTTAGAATTGTAAGAAAATATGCAATATCATGTGATGTAGAAAAGTGGCAAGTAATGAGTTAAAATAAAAACTTCATTAACCCTGGTAGAACAAAATAAGCTGATCCAGTGCTGAGCACTTTCTTTCTTTATTGTTGTTAAGAATTTCTTCAGAATAAATAAAACAACTGTGTTTAACTAAATAAATAGAGTCAAATAGAAATACAGTAGAATACACCACACAATAAAAACAAGGGAAAGGCTGAATTTAAAAGTAAATGTCAGCAAGTTATTGTGTAACAGCAATAAACAACCAATAATACAGGTTAGCCTTTAGTGTTCTTGCATTGCAAAAATACAGTATACAGTAACAAAGCATAAGGAGGCATCCCGGGGTCACCTGGGCCAGTGCAGTGCACATTTAATATTAAGGGAGTCATTTAAACCTGGAAAGGAGTCTGCATTAATATGAAGCTGCCACTTCAGTTCTCGTACCTCAAGTAAAGTGTCAACATCACCAAAAAAGGCTTCAACCTGTTTTCCCATAAAAAAGTAAACTTTACCAATAAAAACAAGGAAAAAGCAAGTAAATGTAATCAGCAAACTAATGTGAAATGGCAATAAACACACAATAAAACAGGTTAGCCTCTAGTGTTTTTGCATTGTAAAAATACACTAAACAGTAACAAAGCATAAGGATACATCCCAGGGGTCACCTGAGCCAGCGCAATGCACATTTAATATTAAGATAATCATTTAAACCTGGGAAGGAGTCTGCATAACGATGAAGCTGCCACTTCAGTTCTCATACCTCAAGTAATGTGTCAACATCACCAACAAAGGCATCAGCCTGTCCATCCTTATTCCTAATCGCTGCATAGTGTTCCATAATGCAGCTAGAAAGTCTCCTACCAGTCTTTCCTACATAAAAACTTCTACATGTGTAGCAAATTCCAGCATATATAACATTTGTACTATGGCAGTCAAAAAATCTGCTAAAGTTAATCTTGATTTTGCAGTGTTCGAATAAATATAATGAGCCCGTGTAGATAAAATCCCATGCGACATAGACACCACGGGAAAACATGTCCGGTAATTTATTAATGCCAGCAGTGTCATTAAGTAAAAAAGGAAAGTCTGTACATTCAAAAGATGCACATAAGAACTTGTTTTTTTTTGTGTGAGAAGGCGGGAGAATCTCCTAAGATAGCTGTGACTTCCCTGTTGCTTCTAATAATATCCCAGTTATTAGAAATAATATTCCAAATGCGTATTAGATCAAAGCTGATAGGAAGGGGGAAGCTAGAGGTTTGGTCCACAGTAATGGCCTGATTGGTTGTAGTGTGGGTAGTGTCCAAGCCAGAGTTCTGTTTGGATTTCAGTACAAACTCATTTTTTAGAATTGGCTGAAACTTAGGGGTCCGTGATTTGCTTAATTCAGTGTAAAGTTGTTCAATAAGATGCTTAGGGTAGTTTCTGTTAATAAATAGGCTGCTTTGGAAGCTTCCTTCCATAAAGAAAGTTTTGTCATCGCTTATAATATGCGATAATCTGATGAACTGTCCCCTGGCAATGTCCCTTTTCATAAAAAGTGGATGCTGGCTTTTAAAATCAAGGAATTTATTTATGTATTTTTTTATGGAAAATATTGGATTCCCAGCTATGACAATGAATGTTTAGAGAGATTTCCATATCTAGGAACTGAACCTGCGTACCACAACCTGAAATGGTGAAATTAAGAAAAGGAATGCTGCAGTACCTACCTATGAACCTATAATAAACTACCTATCTATATCAAACAAAGCTCCTCATTAGCACTCTTCAAGAAAAATATTGATGATTGGATGGGAAATAGGAAATTCAACCTGGGGATCACCTCTGTGGCTCTGCTTGACAGTGGCACAGGAAAATAATTTTCTTGGGTGGCAAAAGCCAGGGTACCTTTTTGGCTGGGCTTGTATAGGCCCTAGGGCCAATAGCCTAATACCTACCTATGAACCTGTATTGGAAAGTTAGTGGATGAAAGACTCAAGTTCTTGCGTTGTGCCCTGCCAAACAAAAAAGATGTAATCTGTGTGACGGCGATATAATTTAATTTTATGGAAATCCAGCAGGTGGATGAAGGCATTAGTCTCCCAGCCATTTAACACAAGATTAGTGAATGCAGGGGTCATTTTGGGCCCTCATAGCCACTCCTTTGACTTGTTGATGTATACCATTGTTGAAATGGAAAAAGTTACCATGCAGTACAATGTAAATAAGTTTACAAATAGTCTCTATCTTGCTGTTGGAAAAAACAGAACGTTGACTAAGGAATGTTTTCAAGTATTCCAGACACTCTTTATGTGGAATATTAGTATAAAGGGACTCTATTTCAAATGTAGCCAGCAGTTGGTCTGCTTCAATGGGTTGATGAAGGAAGAAGTCATTAAGGAAAGCCCAGGAGTCTCAAGTAAAGTGGTGTGGTTTGGACCACTGGATTTTGAAGAGAATCATTAAATTAAGAAATGTTCTCAGTTTCAGTTCTTTTGTTAGACATGATGTGTCTAAAAGGTGGATTTGATGCATCTTTGTGCATTTTTGGGATGCCAACAAATTTTCCAAGGCATAGAAATGGAACAGACATGTACTGAAACTCTTCAAAAGTAATAAGGTTGTCATGTTCTAATTGTTTCAACAGTCTGTCTATGTTAGCAAAGTTAGGTGTTACAGTTTTAAGATCCACAACCTTGTAATAGTCATTGTTAACAAGGTCTGCTTCAATTTTGCTGATGTAGTGAGGTTTTTAAATTAAGACTATGCCTGTGCCCTTGTCTGCCCTCATAATGCGGAGACTCTTATCATTTTCACAATCTCAAAGTGCTTCCTTTTCTTTGTTTGTAAGGTTAAACCATTTAAAGTTGATTTCATGATTAAGCATGAAGTAATGAGTTAACTTGCTCCAAATGTAGAGAAAGAATTAACATAAACAAATACAATTCATAAAAACTGTGTAGAACTCTAGTAGCAGAATGTCAAAACTGAAGTCCCTGTGGAATGTGGAATGTGAAATGCCTATAGGTAAAATTATTGAGTCAGCATTATACCATTGTAATACAATTAAGCTATTAACATGTACTGTAATTTTGGAAGAGTGAGAAGTACACGCTTTACCTCAACAGGATTCTTGAAGTACAGTTACTCTTTTGAAAGGATCGTATGAGCGTAAGAATAAGACTAATAACAATCAAAAGGTGTGTATGGGGGGGGGGGTATCTTCTCATACTAATAAGAAGGAATATCTCCTCACATGTGAAAATTCTGACAGTTCTGTGGTAAACATTTCATCCTGTAAGTGTGACAACTGACTTGACTGATGATTCTGTAATAAGAAAATATTCTCTCTATTTTAAGGCAATGTGCAAAATATTAGGAAATGGAACATCCATTGGCACAGTGTGGCACAGCAATACACACAATTAAGAAAGAAATAAAACAATAGCTTAATTTTCCCATCCAGTATAAGAATGGGTGGAGAAACAGGCCCATGACACTCTTACTGAAATTAGGATTTAAACTCATGAGTAGGGAATTCACACAGAAGCTACAAAAGGCCCTAGAATTTGCTTTGGATGGTAAGGTTCCTATGTTTTATTCAAAACTATTATCTAAAATTGATCAGAAAACATCCAATACTGTATGAACTAAAGGTGAAGTGACAGAAACCTCTGAACTAAAATAAGCACAATAGTGAGGTCTCCATAGAGACTTATAAAACGCATGGGTATAGAAATATAGAGCAGAAAATACAGGAATAAGGACACCTAAGTAAGGACCTTTATAGTAAATAAATTGTTGTAAGTAATAAAAGTGAGATAGGTAAGAAAATGCAGCATTCTAAACTTATATCTATCCATGTTGGAGGTTTGTTCAGATAGTGTGAAAGGTAAAGCACTAGGAGATTTTTATCCAGAACTACTATGTATAGATGAAGACATAAAACCACTGTTAAGAAACAAATATACACTCCTCTTTCTTAAGAGAAACCACTGAAGAAAGCAATATATGAATTAGACCATGTGCATAAAGTTTAAGAAAGTCACAGTGGGAAGATTATACTTCAAGTAGGGCAAGAGGAATATAACTGAAGTAGCAGGGGAAATACTGAGAAGATGTAACCATTACATTCTTACCCCTACTTTGAGTTAAAAGATGACCTGTTAAATGGAGTAAGTAAACACAGACAGAACATTCAATAACAGTTGCAAGTGGTAGAATCTTACAGGACATTAGTAAGGATGCTAGCCCATAGTCACTTGTTAGGATATAATCAGGGGATGGGCAAAACAAAGGCAAGAGGGCTGACAGATTTTATTGACTAGGTATAATGAAAGAGAAAGAAGTATTCTATGCTTCTTCTTCAGAATGTCTGGAAAACTGTACCATAGCCTAGATTTACCAGTCCACTGATCCCAATCCCTAATATAGGCTGAAGGCTAGGATGCTTGGATATACTCATTCTTTTTTTTTTGTCTACTTCAAATGCTGCTACAGTTTATCCCCACCACCCCCTTAAGGGTCATTCAGTCAAACAACCTCCGCTTTTTTAGTAGCTAGGATTACAGATATGCATCACTGCATCAGCAGCAGTGTTGTGTGTCAAAGGATGCCATACTAGTTCTGGAGTCATTTTTTTCCTGCACTTTCCACTTAGGGCTCCAGAATGCTAAAAAGTTTTTCGCTCTTGATTAATGGAAATATTCTTGGCAAATGCTTTTACTTTTTTTTTGTCTTGTGCCAATCCAAGAAGTTTGCCTCTAGAAGCACGATATGAATGCCTCTGCCATCCATCCTAATCAAGGCCTCGGTTCCAAAAAACAAAAAAATTGAATAGGAGTCCTATTCTATTACTTCTAGCTAAGGTATTCAAGTAACTGTCCTGCTTTGGACACTCTTGATTTTTTTCAAACTAAGCACCGTGGACCCCTGAGACACTCAATTTATTTATTTATTGCTTTTTTTCATCAGGATAGTCCGAATGGGCACATGTATCATTTTTAGCTAAGGCCAGAGGAGAAATGCTCCATTTATCAGAACAAGTAAAAGGCAGTTATACAATATTTCCATAATAAATGTGCATACATACATACATAGATTAGTAATGAGATGAAAGTTAATAAAAAAATAATAAATGTCCTTACAAAGAATAGTAAATGTACATAAGTAGAACAGTAAATGAACATACTCAGAATAGTAATGGTCTGACAGCTAATAAAAATATGACAGTTAAAACAAGAGTACAGTAAAATATTAGCTAATATCAAGCTTACAAGAGTCTAGTTACTTTCAAATGGAATCAGATGTAAACAGGTACTGAGTAGGAGATGGTGAAGTAATTATAAGATGAAGATGATTACAAATTATGAACTAGTATTTAGGGGATCCAAGTAAAAGATAGAGATAGTACAGGAGAAGTGTAGACGGTAGTCAGACAGTTTGAGATTGTGAAAAAGTAGTTGAATTATGGCCAGTTACATAAAAGAGTGATGACAGTAAGGGTTTGGAGAAAGGGCACTGAGAGAATGCCTACAGGCAGGGGCTGAGACAGTCAGTACCTTGCATCATGGCAGACTGCCACACCAATCCCAAGATGCAACTATGAGCTTTGTAACTGCAGCAACTTTATTATGCATTATTGTAGCTAGAATTACTGCAGCTGATGGAACAAGACCTTTCCTCCAATAGCTCCTCATAGAGTGTTGAATGAGTCTGTATTGTTGTATTTCAAAGCTACTTTCCTGAGTTGGGAGTGGGTAGTTCACACACCTGATGCCTTCCTTGGATATGGTAGCTGTTTCTGAGGCTCTAGCTCCAGAATTAACCCTGATTCCCTGTTACCTATGGTTACCATGGTAGATGAAGATGGTATTATCAAAAGTTGACAGGGTAGACATTATGGAAGTGTCACTGGAGAGAATTACTATGCACATTGTGAAACTACTAGTAAATTGTAGCAGTGAGTGTCAGTGCATATTAATAATAATGGATTATGCTACAAAATTTTCAAAAAGTGTACCTTTACTAAGGCTAATGTTAACTCTCCAAGATCTGGTATTGTTAAACAACCACATGGCACAGAAAGACAAAGTGCTTACAGCACTCCAGTCATCCCAGGCTTGATTAGAAGCTTCTGTACTGGTGTGGCCACAGAAAAGAATGCAAGTGAGTGACTGATGTCATGCCACCCATCCTAATGAGAGAAATAGACAGACTAGGTGTGATGTAATAAAAGCATTAAAACCCTGGTGAGCTAGGTGCTGCCAAAGTGGCATACTATATCATCAGGAGGTTGTGCATGCATGGAAACTTACACATACATCTCAAAAGTAACAGCTGTGGTTGTATGACAGCTGTAGGGTACTGGGGGGTTATTGTGTTGGGTACTGGGGGGTCAGGGCACACTCCACCAGCAGCATCAGCAGCCTGATGCTGCACCAGCATTTTATATCTTCTCACCGGCCCAGGACATGGATTGATTCTGCCCTGGGGAGGATATGACAGATCTGGCTTATCTGCCAAAGCAGAAGAGGAGCTACCCGCAGATGATGGTCTACTATAGGGATGGAAAAAGAAAAAAAAAACTTGTATTATTATTCTTCAGCCAGGGAAACCTTAAAGACATAATTATTCACCCTGGTATACCCTTTATGTTAGGGGTATTGCAGAATTTGTCTTAGGAATTTAAGATAAAACAGTTAAAAATATCAGTATACCATTCACAAACTGATTGTTTAATAAAGATGTTTAACAATACCCTGAAATTCATGTTAAAGTGATTGATGAATATGTTAAAAAGTGAGACAGTGCCTCAAGTTTCTCCATTTGAATTCTTGTACAGAAGGCATTTCAGAGAGGACAGTTTGATATTACTAAGCATACTTGGGAAGAAGAAAAGATGCCATATAAAAGAATAATAAAGCATTACATTAATTTATTGGATGGATTAAAACTCCTCATACTGATTGCACTAAAGCAGATGAAGAAAGAACAATAGATGCAACAATAAGTCTATAATAAGAAAGCTCAACTTAAAGAATTTAACCTAGGAAATCAAGTATCAGTGTTAATTCCTACCATGACAGATTTTTGTCTAAGTAACAGGGGCTATTTAGGATAATTAAAAGAATAAATGCAGTGATCTACAAGACTAGACAACTGAGAAAAAAAGTTTTGACAAATCTATCAAGTTAATGTGCTAAAGCCTTGAAAAGAAATATATAGTACCATGGTAAATCTACAAGCTGAAGCTCAGAAAAGTGAAGTCAAGAGACTTTCCCCATAAAACTGAAGTAGAGGAATCCTTGTCAGAAATATAAAAGCAAGAAGTAAGATTTTTCTAAGAGGACTTTTTGCTCTCATGTGTCATTCTATGGCCTGCTTACCCACTGCCCAACATTTGTGCCAGGTCTCACAGCTTCTATATCTCCCAGACTTACTCCAATATAGCTGGATCCAGTCATGGATCCTAAGGGTGTCCTAGGAGTTTTTGCCATCACCATCGGCGAGGATACTTTTTTACGCTTAAGCCTACTCTGTTGCACACTGCCTACCTCCTGCTGCAGGCTGCTCTGATATGTCTGGAGGAAGGTGTACAATGGGTGTACACTGTGCATCACCTCGGCTCTGCTGCAGTTCAGCCAGGCCCACCACTGTTCCCCACCTTGGACAATTCAATTCCAAGGCAACATCCCCAGCCTCTACCAAAGACTGTCATGAAGTATGCCCATGTTACCCCCCACTCAGGAATGAATACACCAGTCCCTCATACTAATCAGTTAGTAATCTGATTGCTATGTGAACCTGAGTCAGCTGAGCCATAGTCAGGGCTTTGTCCCATATGCCACCATTGCATCCAAAAAGCAGAAAATCAGATATTTATCAATAAATAAAACAGCATTCTCAGACATACCTTGGAAAACAAAACTGACAAACAACAACAAAACAGCACCTCATGAGAATGTTTGACTGAGATATTAAGAGTATCAGAGTCATCGAGACAAACAGTAAGAGAAGGAACCCAAAGTGTGCCCAGACTAGGAGACATAGAAGTGTCATGGAGTCACTGGAGCAGTCTGGCCACATACTTCCTAAACCTGATGGAAGTATTACCTTTGGTAATGAATTTAGGAAACTGAACAACATTTCATTGTCTGACATGACTGACAGCTGTCCATGCCAAGAACTAATGAGCTGATAGAAAATGTAGGAAAGGCAAGGTACTTAACACTAGACATCAGAAACAGGTATCTGCGTATATTGTTTTCCCTATCTGCTAAAGTAAAATAAAAAGACAGCATTTGAAACCCTGTGAAGATGTATATCATGACACATGCTACAGTTTGGTCTACACGGAGCACTTCAGATACTGATGCAGAAAATATTAACGCCCCACACTTACAGT